>NW_026782041.1:437500-442500 GCF_031769215.1 Ylistrum balloti
TATACTTGTTTCAAGATATAACAATTTAAAAATAAGGTTTATTAGAGTGAACCTGTGAAACCTAATGCTATTCCACTGACTTATGGGATCCTCTAACGTTACTTTTTATGACTTGTTATAAAAGTCTATATGAATCACTGTGAGATTGTACCACTTAAGTGTTTTATATTCTAAAGGTACCAAACTGACTTACTCACACTGGCATGCAGGAGAGGGGCCGTCCCACAGTGGCTTCCTGTTTCAATCAGGGTACGAGGACTGCGCGATAATGAAGCTTGATGATGGCGGAAGATGGCACGACTATGACTGCGGGGGTGTTCTGTTTCTCGAAACATCCGTCTGTGAATACAGTAAGTGCTATGTCGGGGCCCTACAATAAGAGCTACGAAATATCTGCTCAAAGACAAATAGTATCGTTGTATTTGACCTGCTTAATAATGATTTAATTGGATTTCTTAGCTATAATTTATCCATATAAACAGTTCTTTCACAGTGCTTCCTTACCTAACGTGCTTACTCGGATTGCCTTTCAGGTCCGAATGTCAAAGGTCAATCACTAGCACTATTAATAGAAAATTAGTTTTTTTTTCTTTTTTGCAATAACTTCAGTTCTCTTTATCCATGCAACCTCAAACTTCGCACAGTCCTTCTTTACCAAAGGTGTTTGCTCAGATTATTTTTCAGGTCCGCAAGTCAAAGGTCAAGGTCACTGACACTATAAGTAGAAAATTAATATTTTTGCATTAACTTCAGTTCCCTTCGGCCGATCTACCTCAAACTTTATACAGTCCTTCCTTATCAGAAATAGAAATGATTGCTTGGCATAGCTTTTGAAGTTTGAAGGTCAAAGGTCTAGGACAGTGTTACCATGTATAGGAAATTGGTTTTCATGCGATAACTTGATTTTTCTTTGGACAATTACACTCAGACTGCATGCAGTGCTAAATTTCCAAAGGGGCTTGCTTGGGATTGCTTTTTAAGTTTAAAGGTCAAAGGTCAAGGCCAATTTTACTTTAAATAGAAAATATGATTTCGTACAATAACCTTGACAAAAATACTTGCTTGGGATTGCAGGTCAAAAGGTCAATCGTCAAGGTCATTGTAGCTGTAAAAAGAAAATAGTTTTGGTGTGATTATTTGAGTTTTCTTTGGACATTTAGACTCGAATTTCATACAAAGCTTCTTAACCAAAGGGGGTTGTTTGAGATTGATTTTCAGGTGGGTTGTCCCTGTTCCTGCTGAATTTTGAGCGAAGCATATTATATAAATGGAATAAATACAATGAATATCTATCATATTATATATTATTGTTAAATAAAACTCGTCTCCAGAAACCTTGCTGGGCAGAAGACACATCCACTTCCACTCAATAGACGTTTATCCAAGCTTCTTACCACAGTACAGTAACAAATCAGGGTTATAGTCTTATTGTGATAATGTATACTCGAGAACTTTAACACATCATCAACATTCTCTCCTGAGGGCATTTCTTCTATCAAAACATGGCATTTTCCCACTCTGCACACTAACGATATACCATTCCAAATTCGTTACGTAGATAAGAAGGATTTCGGCGGTAGATGTCAGTGTATATGGCTAGGAACTATACTGAGAAAAATACGTCTAGATTTACTGAGGATGAAATCGTAATTTCTATTTGACAATACCTTCATCGAGTTTGGCGGTCACATCTGAAACAGATTATTGACATAGCTGTGGGAACAAAGTATGTTCCTCTCTTGTCTGTCATTGTTTTCATTGGCTTTTTGTTTGATTTTTCATTCCTGCTGGTTTTATATATAAAAAAAACATATCGAAGCAGGTCACAAAGACGTTGTTACGTTCTTCAATTTCACTTTTAGATGTATTCATGGCGTCTTGTCGTACATATCCACCAGGTTGAAAATAAAAGACACGACAGACTATAAAATCATCCCCCCACCTCGATTTTTTTCCCACAACGAAACCAGCAGGGACAGATTTCCACCAAGCTTTATTATAAGTGTGATAATGTCTCTATAAGGGATGATTAGAGAGTGATAGTCCTTCTACCGCAGTCTGTGGTGTTTACGAGTTGATTTGATATTTCCAAGCAAGATGACGGTAACGAACAGATAAAATGACCTGGTTTAGAGGTGGAGAAGTTTGTTAAAGATTATGGTGAATTTTTGGTCGCCATCGCGCATGATCGTATCGGGAAATATCAATTTTTACTTACTCACTTGGGTTGACCATGACTATATTAAGCGATTAGTCGATGTCGTTTATTTACGTATTTTTTTGACGTGTCGTATTTTCTTCCTTTCTGTATCAGGAAGAAGTAAATATATTTCGAAATAAATTTGTGGGTATGTTTGCTGCCTTATCTAACCTCAATTAATTACAATCAAAATTTAATGTATCGAAATTTCCTTATAATTGACCATTATTTGTCATGTAGTTAATTTGTATACAAACACGTTAATTCGGTAGAATTTAACTTCTGGGCATTTATTTGTTGTTCATATTGCCATAAAAACGCAGAATTTTGGGACCTCATTGGTAACTTGTAACGACTACATGCATTTGTACTAAATGTAAAGTGACAGCTGACTACCTTTAGTGGTGTGATCAATTAAACATTTATCATCTGTGTCTTGTTTATAAACCTATTGCAGAAAAAATACGACGAACTACAACAACACTCCGAACAACGACGAAGTCAACGACACCGAAACCGACCACACAAACAACAACCATACCGACCACACAAACAACAACCATACCGACTACAACAAGAGGTACATAGAGTAGTCCCATATCTGTGATAATTACAAAACATTATTGAATCATGGGGCGAGTGAATCTCTGCCAAGTCTAGATTCTGACATTTCTTACGATCAATTTGAACTTTCTTTGTTCGCCTTCTAGATCTTAGCATTTGAGGTCCTTAGCATCACTGCCTAATCTAGAAGGACGAAACAGTTGTATGAAGCAGTCTCATTCAACATTTGACTCTTCTGTACCGAACTCTAATTTTCTTAATGAAAGTTTATATTCTCTAATAGGTGTCTTTTGTGTAAATCTTTTGAATATGAATCAGTCAGGATATTAATAATATACGTTGGCGTATCATTACAAATCCACATTCATTCCATATAACCCCGGCGAGCTTTTATAAAGAGCAGGTATCTTTCGAAATCTCCTGGAAGAAACTAACCAAATAAAAATTCAGCTGAAATACAAAATGGCGACCATCAGTAACAAACCTAAAACTCACCTTGATCCCGCACTTACTTTGATCGGTAAATAGATCCCTTCATTCCTGCTTCTACTTTAAACCTAGAGTTCAATGTTCACGAAACCCAGACCATTTGGAGTGATCAGTTGAATTCTATACATTATCACCAGAAAAAAACTTAACGTAACTTATTTTGTATTTCTTAGGAACTCCAGAGAAAATGTTCAGAAAATATCAGTTTTAGAGACTAAAATCTTTTGATAAAGCTTGTGAAATAATACATTTACTTTTCTTTTAAGAGACATGTGTATCATTCCTTCCTGGGGCCTCGCTCGTACAATTCTACAGACATTCCTGTTTAAGGTTTGTCAAAAGAGAAAAATCTTGGAACGATGCTAACACGGAGTGCACTAATCAAGGCGGACAGTTACTACAGATACACAGTCAACAAGACCAGGACTTCGTCTACCAGAGTCTGAAGTCTCTACACTGGAGCGACGCGGGGGCGTGGATAGGGGCCACTGACCGTGTTAGTGAGGGACACTGGTCGTGGACTGATGGTATGTATAGAGATAGGTGTGACTGACCGTGTTAGTGAGGGACACTTGACATGGAGTGATGGTAAGTATAAACATAGGTGTAACTGACCGTGTTAGTGAGGGACACTGGACATGGACTGATGGTAAGTATAGAGATAAGTGTGACTGACCGTGTTAGTGAGGGACACTGGACATGGACTGATGGTAAGTATAGAGATAGGGGCCACTGACCGTGTTAGTGAGGGACACTGGACATGGACTGATGGTAAGTATAGAGATAGGGGCCACTGAACGTGTTAGTGAGGGACACTGGACATGGACTGATGGTAAGTATAGAGATAGGGGCCACTGACCGTGTTAGTGAGGGACACTGGACATGGACTGATGGTAAGTATAGAGATAGGGGCCACTGACCGTGTTAGTGAGGGACACTGGACATGGACTGATGGTATGTATAGAGATAGGGGCCACTGACCGTGTTAGTGAGGGACACTGGACATGGACTGATGGTAAGTCTATGGACCATCTCATCAATGTTACTTTTATATATTGTTACTCTGGAAAGTTATATGAATTATATTAATTGATTTTAATTCTTTATTTATTTGAATTAACTCATGTTTGAGAAATTTCTGTTTGGGAAGGTTTGAAAAGCACTCTACCTACTTTGGTATGATACATTACTCAGAGTTGTTTTTCAATTGATATTTATCTTATGTATTTACAAGGAAAATACGAGTACACCTATGATTTTCAGGCTCGCCCGTACAGTATGGTCATTGGAACCGTGGAGAGGGGCCACATCACAACACCACAAATGAGAACTGTGCTATGATAAATGTGGATGACGGGATGTGGTATGACTACAATTGTGAATCTGTTATCTACAACCAGGCCTATATATGTCAGTACAGGCTTTGATCAGTAACATCGTCTCTCTATCAAGTATTCACATGGAAGTCCAGGCTGTGATTGGTAAAGTTATTTCCCCTTTATATATAAATATGTCAGTGAAGTCAGTGATAAGAAGAATTATCTCCCCTTTATATAGAAATATGTCAGTGAAGGCAGTGATAAGTAGAGTTATCTCCCCTTTATATAGAAATATGTCAGTAAAGGCAGTGGTAAGAAGAATTATCTCCCCTTTATATAGAAATATGTCAGTAAAGACAGTGATTAGTAGAGTTATCTCTCCTTTATGTATAAATTTATTTGCAACTTAACAAATAAATGTGCTTTAC